>NC_058409.1:75703730-75729168 GCF_002201575.2 Neomonachus schauinslandi | reverse complement strand
AAAGAAAGAAAGAAAGAAAGAAAGAAAGAAAGAAAGAAAGAAAGAAAAGGTTTCAGTTCTTCAGTGCTAGCTGACATTTCTTCTCTTGCCCTTCATGCTTTTCTCCCTTTATATTCTACTAGATTTGGCTACTATATCATCTAGCCTCTGTTTTCCCATTTACTTCCTACTGCTGTTTGTGATCTGTGCAAGTTGACTAGGAATGTTCTTTCGACAAAGATAAACTACCTACATCTCTTACCTAGAAAACTGGCACAATGTTTTAGCCGCCTGAGTAAAAAACACAATTATTCTCCTACACGTAAAAAAAAAAAAATACTATCCCTATAACACCATTCCATTCTAGTTCTTCACCTTTGGGCAGGTAGAGGTAGTGGAAACTTTCTCACAATTAAGGGACTCTGGGAAATTGTTTTTTATTGCTCCTAGAATCCTTGTGTCTTTGGAGGAGGTGACTTTTTATGTTCTTGGTTAAAACAAGTATACATTTGAAAGTAAATCTTCACAACTTAATATCAATTACATGTTGTTTATTATGTTACAACACTATTTTAGGCATTTTGCCTTTATCATTCCATTTAATTTCCACCAATTTATTTGGGAGCTCCCATTACATGTCCACTTTGACCAGTGTAGAAACTGGAAATATTATCCTTCACACACACAAAAATTGCCAAATGGTATAATAGGTGTAATTTTACAATATTTAGATAGTTTACCTTATATAAACTGTAAACTGAAATTATAACCTGAAATGATAACCAATATTAATAAGGACTGTTTTTAGATTGTTTCTTAAAAATAGTGGAAATTAATCTCCAAAATTAACAGTTTATTCACTTAGACTTTTAGTGGTAAAATTTTACTTGATCGATTAGCATTAACCATATGTCTGATATGATCAAAAATTAAAAATCAGGGATTTTATTTGGTAAGATAAAACCTATTATTCTGATCCAATTTGATTAATTTTTCTCTTGGCATATAAGATGTGTCCTTATTTACTTTTTACTATTATCTATTTCTGATAAAAATTGTACCATATCACATCCATTTTGAAAGAGGGCTCAGTGGAACTTCCGGATCATTAGAGTTTATAAAGAGTTTACTATATTTTGGGTAATGATGAGAAGAACTCTTTATATATTTGTAGTCTTTAAATGATTCTTTAATGGAAACATTTTTTAGATAAACCTTTATTAAAATCTTAAGTTTACCATTGTTAGAACAATAGCAGTTTTAACATTCAACAGCTGATTGTTGAAGGCCGTAATAGAAGGTCTTATTAATAACTTTTATTTTGTATATGTTCTAGTAATAGTTTCCTATATTTCAGAATTTAATGCTATTTTACTGATACGACATTAGATATGAGAGACATCAACCCAAAATAATCATACCAGCCATTGAATATTGTACACATAACTAAAAAAAGTGATTAATAAGAATATTTCACTTTTTATTCTTTCTTTTCTAATTTATTTTCTTTTCTAATTTATTCTTTCTTTTCTAATCTTAGTTTAAGAATAGATTGCCATTTATTTTTGTAATCTGTTTACTATATTTTATCATCAAATTCATCAGTGATTTTTTTCTTCTTTATTTTGGAAGAACTGCGGTTTTGCTATTCAGTATCATTGATTCAGTTTTCCATAGAGTAAATACCTTATTTGACCCTCATTTTTTTAATCTTAGTCTCAACTTTTCTATGACCTTTTGCTTATGTTTCATAGAAAAGATACTGTTTTATAATATTCTAAGATATCAAATACCTTTTTAAACATTTTTTATATCCATTTCCCCTACACTAAAAAAAAAATCATTTCTGATCTGATTTTCATAAAATATGCATAACGACCTTCCCTTTTCTTTGTTCTGTAATACTTTTTTTCCCCCTTGTGGTTACTTGTTCTAGAATGAGATGACCTTAGTTTATGATAGGTGTTCATAAAGAAATGGTGTACTCAGCATGCCCACTCATGGCCTTGTGCTTGTTGACGAAATCCTTGTATGAACTAAAGGGGCAGCCAGTTGTGCTCGGCCACTGTTCCAATCTTCTGTATGTACTGCACAGTCAACTAATGTAGATTAATAAACATGCTAGAGTCAAATAGTTGTTTGTCCCTGTACTGAAATTTGAATCTTGGCACATCCCTGATCGCCATACACTAAGCCACACTTTCTGACTTATACCTTCATTTGAACACATTACTTATTAGGAATAGATTGCTGTAATGAAATGCACTTGGTCAATTATTTTCCTATGCCCTTATCTTCAGTACAACACACATATGTGCACGCATACACACACACACACACACACACAGAGTTTTCTTATAGTTGAAGTTTCACACAAAGATAGATTTAATATTGATTCGAATGTGTGAATCATTCTCTAGTGATTTCATAAACCATTACCAAAATGTCAGAGAGAATTGATCGAGTTTTCTGTGTGGCTTAGATCTTGGGTCTATGCAAGAATTCAGTCATTGGGGAAGGACAAACATTACCCTAGACTCTCTTAATTTTTTTTTTTTTTTTAAGTAAGATCCACATAGAGCCTAATACAGGACGTGAACTCAAGACCCTGAGATCAATGGGGATTGTGGGTGGCTCAGTCGGTAAGCATCTGCCTTCAGTTCAGGTCATGGAATCCCAGTGTCCTGGGATCAAACACTGCATTGGGCTCCCTGCTCAGTGGGGAGTCTGCTTCTCCCTCTCCCTCTGTCTGCTGCTCTCCCTGCTTGTGCTCTCTCTCTTTCTGTCAAATGAATAAATAAAATCTTAAAAAAAAAAAAGACCCTGAGATCAAGACCTGAGCTGAGATCAAGACCTGAGCTGAGATCAAGAGGTGGATGGATGCTTAACTGACTGAGCTACCCAGGCACCCTTAACCTAAACTCTTTTAGATTGAGCAGTTTTTGCTGTTTTAGGTAACAGAACTTTCTTCCTCTATTTTCTCTCTCTGTTCAATTTTTCTCAAAGTTTAAAAAAATCTAGAGATAATTTGGAAGTCATGACAATTAACTAGACATTGCTTTCAACAGTTAGCTTTAGAAAAAAATTTCTAATAATAAAGCCATATTATTAAGTAAGGGGTATTAGGATAACATATCTTACAAACATTCTTTGAAATACACATAGATATGTGGACAAAAAAATATTCATTGCCATTTCCTACCCACCCCCCGGACTTTTTCCTCTTCAAAATGCATAGCATGGTGGATGACAATCTAAAAGTGGCATTGAATTTATGGCATTATTTTGGCTTATGGAGACTAAAATTATAATTCAAAGCACCACGTTAGTAAGGATTTCAGCAGAGGAGCAATGAGAACACTGTCACAAGTCCAGTTTTCCCACACGTGTTCAATAAGGCAGAAATGACAAAGAGGAATTATGAGCAAATTTTTCTCTTCTTCTACTGTTTTTATCTGAAACAAAATAGTAAATAAGATTCTTTTCCAGACACTTTCTTTTAAGTAGTGTTTGTTAGAATTGTGTCATATGTTCACCCATAAATGAAGAAGGCTTTGGAAAATTGAACATGACAGCTAGGAGTGGTTGCCATTTGAAAACTGTAGTTCCATCCAGCTTCCCGTTTCAACAGTAGATGGTCAAAATCAAAAGCTATTTCCTGTTGAGCTTGTTCTGTCTCTGCCATTTTTTCACGATTAAATAATTTTAGTGTATTTTTCTTCTTGGGCATTTGCTTTTTGGTATAGGAAAATTCTTTTACAGTACAAAAAATAAATGACATATGATAGAAAAATTCAGATACTGGATATACACAGATGAGGACAACTGAAGGAGTAGAATAATTCAGGGGAATTCTTGATATACTTAAAAACAAATCTCACAAGCAGATGCTGAATTTAACAGATCTATAGTTTAAATTTAGTTGAGACAAAATTTTTTCCATTTTCATAAATTGGGGATTAATTACTGGGCAGTGTAATATATAATGTTGGGTTCCAAAATGTTAACATTGTCCTAAATAGGGTATTTGTTTTCTTTTTAAACTACTACTTGATTTTTTGGAATTCCTGACTCACTAGACATCATGTTTAGACTCTGAATAAATGGCTCCTAATCCTGGAGCTAACCATCTAACCACATACTGGTATGAATCAGTTTAGGAAGCAAGACTTGAGAATACTTATAAAAAGGTACTTGATTTGTGGAACACATTAGTCAGATGGTTCAAGAGCACTATTAACACATTATAGGCCCTTAACTTACACAATATGTCAATTATATCTCAATAAAAAAAGACAAATACCCTGATAACCAATAGTCATAAAAATGTCTCTTTTCTCCAGTAATTTGTAAATATCTCCAAGAGAAATTGGTCTATGCATTACTTATTGCCAATTTCATTTGGCATTTATAAGTAGGTGTATGTCATTTCAACTTGAGTAGCACTCAACTCTTTGTAAAACATCTTATGGTAGAAAATGTTTTAGTATTGATCTATTGGAACTTTTATTTCTTTAAAAACTATTTGGTCGATATATATCTGATTGGGATTACTGCTTATTTCATTATGTGCCTATCACATAATGGGGGTACAATAAATATTTTTATAGTCTTAGGAGTAGAATAAACTCCCCATAACTGTTATGTTCAAATAATTCGGTTTTTATCCCCATGCTAATAATATCAATAAAGAATAAAAAGATGCCAGAGTAGGTGAGGCATAGCCTAAAAGAAACAGGATTATCAGCATGACAATTACATAGTTTCACAAATAACAGATAACTTGGAATCTCACATTTTGTGAATATCTGTTTAACTTGTAAAATTGTTGTCTTGTAAAGTTGTGTTTTATTGAAGTTTCATGATTTATGCCCTTTTCTGAACTCTCTCTTTATAGCTTTAACACCTTCAGAATAATAAGGTTGGCTGGTTGTCAGAAAAAAAATGTTCAATAAAGAATTTTGTGGTGAGGGCATGAACTATAACTCACTGATTCTGTTAAAGTTCCAAATGTTCAAAGATTATTATCTATGTAATATAAATCTATAGACCTATCTGCCAGTGATTACAAAATAGGTCCACATAACCTACAAAATTACCAAAAAGTCTTGTCATATCTTATGGTGCTCACCATGAAATACCTCAGAGGACGTCCGGGTTGTCTCACATTTGAATATGAATCATATGTCTATTACTGTCAGTTGCCACGAGGAAAGTTGAATCATCATAAGGGAGACTTCTGAAACAAAACCCCATTATTTTCAGGTGGCTCAACCTCCCAGTCTCTGTTGCTTCTAGTTATATCTCTACTTTGCATGTTTTGCTGAATACTGTATGGAAATGATGGGCATTTCATAAGAAAGAGAATATGCCATTATCATCATTTTTTCTAGGCCATGGTCTTCATTTACCATGGTCCCAGAAGGAGGAGCTTTCATGTCACCCTAGTAGCCCAATACTGGCCATTTCCTGGCAAAGTGACCTAGTGACACTCATCAATCTAATGTGAGTCTATCGTAATTCTCTTAGGTCATGGTGATTCCTTAATAAGCCTTTTTCAATTTTATATTCAATTATATATCCTAGGTCATCTCATGAAAAAAACAAAATCCAGGGTGGTATAGTTATTCAGTGAAAATTTCTGTTCACGCACGCACTAGTTATCTTGAAAGTCACAGACGGATGTAGGTAAGAGTGGTTTCTAGCATCAGCCATTGCAGAACCATAAGTCTCTTGCAATTTTAGGCCTCAGGGTTAATCTTTCACTTGACTCATCCCTTCATCTGGGATTTAATCTGAGTGGATCTATTTGTTTGTAGTCATCTAACTTCAATTATGGAAACCCCAATTTATCAGAAATATTTAAATAACTTGATTTTTTTGGTATTTAAAGTGGTCATATTTCTCAATTTTGTTGATGAAGGGAAACTATTAATTTTGCTATTTCAGAGTTACTCAGTTTCAATATCAAATATTAGTCTGTTACATGTTAATTACTTATCTTTAATATAAACTTATAAATACATAGTCTTGCAGTTCTTTACAACTCATCTTTCTCTTTCTCTTTTTTTTTAGAGAGTGAGAGAGAGAGAGTGTACACAAGTTAGGGGGAAGGTAGAGGGAGAAGGAGAGAATTCCAAGCAGACTCTGTGCAGAGCATGGAGCCCAATGCAGGGCTCTAACTCATGACCCTGAAATCATGACCTGAGCCAAAATCAAGAGTCAGATGCTTCACCAACTGAGCCAGGCAGGCACCTCCATCTTTCTCCTCTTTCAAACATAGATTCTACCTGATTTCTTAAATGGCTTATATGCCATGAGCTGTGATCTAGCTTCTACCTTCCTTCCTCTTTTCATTAGGGTTCCTTCATCAATCTACTGAAAATTTTCTGGTTTAATTGTCCCTTTGGGTTATTTTGTTTATGCAACATGCTGAAGGCCATGGGCCCTGTTATTGAGGTCTTTTTACTATATGGCCTACTCAGCTCAACCTTAGTCTCTTTCACTGTATCAGTACTCTTGGGCCTTCTTTATCCTACTCCAAATTATGCAGGCAATCTCTGATTCCATTTACACCACATCTAGGCCATAAGTTAAAAAAGGTTCACTCTGTTGACTCTTCATCCATCCAGACACCTTCTGCATTAATAGTCTCAAAATGCACTTGAATTTCCCCAAATTATGTCTTGAAAATGAGAAACAAGTACCCCTGCATTAGAATGCCCTCCACCTTTATTTGACTGCTTTTCTTTCCCTTCCAGCCTCATCAGACCAGGTTTAATGTCATTCCAATGAGGAAGAGAAAGTAGCACAGAAAAAAGTGGACTTACCTCTAGCACATCAATTCATAGTCTTTCCTGTAGCCCTTGGAAAATAAAGTTTATAAAAGAGAACACAGTCAGTGACTGGTTCTTCATATTCTCCTTTTATTCTAAACTTCTTGATTGGAAGTTGAATGTATAGGTTGTTGTTATTGATCTATCTGATTTATTGTTAACTTGAAGACAGAACTTCTTCAATGGCAGCAATATCTATAAAATTCATTTAAAATCAAAAGTCGTGTAAATCTTTGATGTATTTGCCATGTTTATAGGAGGTAAAAAATTTATCTTCTCTATAGCCCAAAGTATAAAATAAATATCTAGGATTCCATACTCCTATAAATAAAAGATTGAATAAATAATAAATTGAGGATGAGGCAAGTAACTCATGCAGAATAACTCCATTATTTATGTAGATATTCCACTACCCCTCAAGGTTGTAGGACAGAACTCCCCACCTCTTAAGTGTGGGCTGCACACAGTGTTCAAAGCAGACAATGTGGGAAGAGAGAAAAAAGAATGTCTTTTCAGCAAGGAAACCTGACAAACACTACCTCAGTCAGGTGATCAAAGTAAATATCAACAGTAATAAGTCAAGTTGCTAGTATGCACCCTTGCTATGTAATGAAAATGACAATTTATTCTCTGGTCTTAATCTCCAAAACACATAAGCCCTATCTAATTATGAGGAAAATATCAAACAAACCCTAACTGAAGGATATCATACAAATTACCTGACCAATAATCATCAAAACTGAGGTCATCAAAAACAAGCTTATTTGGGGGATGACTGAAGAAAGGGCATTCAGGAGGGTTATAAATAATTTGACCCATTGGAGAAATTTCAAGTCATTCAGTATAGCAATAAGTAACATAATCTGGTGCGCCTGGGTGGCTCAGTCGTTAAGCGTCTGCCTTCAGCTCAGGTCATGATCCCAGGGTCCTGGGATCGAGCCCCACATCGGGCTCCCTGCTCTGCGGGAAGCCTGCTTCTCCCTCTCCCACTCCCCCTGCTTGTGTTTCCTCTCTCGCTGTGTCTCTCTGTCAAATAAATAAAATCTTTAAAAAAAAAATAAGTAACATAATATGAAAAAATATATTTTATATCAGTTTGGAAGGGACCAAACAATGATCTTTTATATACCATGTCAAGAAGTTTCCATATGGAGCTTTCTCACAATTTTTAAGATGCAATCTATGGTGTTGTAATTTATGGGTTAGAAAATACAGCAGAAGGAGCAGACTAAAGCAAATTGATTAACAGATGATAAATAAATGCAATAAAACTGAATTATCTGATATTTTTCCTTTTCTTAAAATGTTTATACATTAATTGGAGTAAACATGTTTATCCCTTCATTATAGAATGCTCTGTAACTTTCTCAAATGGTAGGTCATTTGAAGTCTTTCCTTCTTGATCCACTTTTTAAATTTTTTCTGGACAAGGGCTATCATATCTCCCCCCTATTCTTACTGCCACTTAAAACTAAGCATACAATTAATATGTTTTTATTGATCAGTGACCCATGTAATAATAGACAAGCTTTAGGGCAATGCATTTCTACACATATGTAATCTAATTTTTTTTTGGTAATTTGTACTGTTTACCTGTCATAAATAGTTTTTGCTATTTTTAAATTACTCTGAAATTGAAAGTAGTCTTTACTTTCAAATGCTAAAACTAAAATTAATGGTATAATACTTAACCTTTCATTATTATTATAGTAAAATGACAAATAACAAATGGCAAAGCTTATATTGTAAACAAAACTCTCTCAGCCCTTTTTATCCACACAACATATATCAAAATCTTAGTGTTATAAGGTTGCATATTATTCCTTATTGAACCAGGTTTCAAAGCAATTAGGTTGACAAAAGACATTACAGTTGATCTGGACTTACAGCATTATGTGTCCATAGATTTTTAAATAGGTGATAGACCATTGGTCTATGAGCAAGAAATCTTTGTTTTATTTTTAAGTTAGGCTATAGCTATGCATCTGTGTGCAAGACATTTAATCTCTGTGTTCAAATAACATATTTATAAGGGAAAAAGTTTAAACTAGATGACTTCTCAATTTTCTTTTTATTTTAATATTCAATGATATGTTCAATGTATAAGAAAAGGAATCATTTTGGTCGCTGTCATAGAGATTAGTGATCTTTTAACATATTCTTGGCCAATTTTTAATACATGTAATTTTAAAGCCACATTTAATTGATAGATTTACATCATTATCCAGCTTTACCATGCTGGATGAAATGTAAATATTGAGATTACATTTCTTTTAGTACCTGAAATCAATGGCAATCTAATTTTCCAATTTGTCTCAAGTCCATTATCAATACACCTGACCAAGACAATGAGTTATTCCATGATGAAAAAAACTAAGTATATTTAACAAATTTAAGCTTTTACTTGCCTTTTATTTCCTTTTTTTTTTTTTTTTTTTACAAAATTTTTTCCAAAGGTTACTGGTTAGCTCTTACGGAAGATCTGATGTTAACTGAAATATAGTTGTAGATTTGGTAAGAAAATATCAAAAGAGAATTATAAATAACTAAGAAAATAAAATAGCTTCCTTAATTATAGAGAGAAGAGTTTGCATTGGAGATTTCATTTCATTAACAACAAATTAAACCCAGTTTTCTTTGCAGACTGGATAAAACAAAGCAGTGACACTAGTTCTGGAAATGTGGGGAATATCTTCTGAAATAGGACTGTAGAGTTGGTATGGGTTAATACTGATGCTTCAAAAAAAAAATAGTAAAAATCCTGCATGTTCAAGAGAAGATGAGAATGGAAGGAGAATGACAAAAAGGTCTCTCTCTCTCACTCTTTCCCCACTTGTTCACCACAAGACAGCCTATATTACTATACAAAATCAGCTGCCATTGACTGCCTGTTCCAAATATCAAGCAACAGAATGCAGGGTAAAGATGAAGTCATGGAATTTATAAACTGATCATTAACAAGCAGTACATTAATCCTGTTCTATCTAATCTTAAACCAAATATGGAGCAATTTTCATTGTGATGAATGTCTGAGTTTTCTGCCTACCCAGTTTCCATTTTATCGTTGACAAAATGTGTATCACACTGTGGGGGAACCATTCTCTTCACACTGAGTCCAATGTTCCTTGCAGAGCTGACACGGATTCTAACCCTAGCTCCAAGCATGGGACCATGAGTCAGTCCTCAGTCAATAGCACATCCTTATTGCCCTAATTCATAGACTGCTACATGATCCAGTTTGGAACACCTACTCTCAAGCCCACCATTTCACTGAAACATTTGGTAAAACAAAATCTCTTTTCTGTAGGTTTTGCTGGAAAAAGAAAATGCAGGTTGGAGCTGCTGCAGCAAACATCCTTTAGGAAGTGGTTATTACCTCCCTGAATGAAGAAAATACACAGGGAGATAGCCCAGCTATGATTGAACGTCTCAATTAAAAAAAAAGAAAAAGAAAAAGAAAACGAAAAAAGAAAGAAAGAAAAAATGAAAGAAAGAAAGATTGCTAAAAACCCAGATTTGTGGTGTTGTGTGGATCAAGGAACTCAGTATCTCTAGGGGGGAGGCATGTGAATCATGGTCATGCACCATGAGGAAATTCTTACTCCATTGATTCAGAGCTTAGAGGTGACTGAATCAGCTGTTTTGCCCCAATTTTATACCAACTTTATATTCAACTTCTAGATAGCCCACACTCTCACAAGCTGATGCTCATGATCTGCCTTTTAGAAACCATATTTGGTCTTTTGTATATCAACTGATGAAAGTTAAACATCATTACATCATGATGTTGCCTATTAGCCAAGAAAGAGTTCTGCTCCAGTACCATCAACATTGTTGTTGCTGAATGTATTAAAATACATTCAATATGCATTTGAATATTTATTTGCATTTCTCCCTTATTTAGTAAGATAGAAGACAGAAATAAAAAAAATACTTGAAAGAAAATACCATATTTGAAAAAAGATAACAGTATACATTCAAGAAAGTAACACTTTAACCTCATTTTGAATGTTATATTATGTTGGAAAATAAAATCAGTGATGAAAATGCACGCTAGAAATATATTTTTATTATCTATGTCTAACAGGCAGATGTATTTGGTGATTTCATAAAGCATTCAGTTCTTGGTATTGAAAAATATTGTTGCTTTTTTTGACTTTGGGCTATTTTATATTTTATCCCACCTATCCTTTCTTCAAAAGCATACTATATAAGAAAGTGGGGAGTGATGTGTATATTTAATATTGAGAATATTCATTCGGTTATTTATCCATTGGATGAACATTTATTAAACAGCTGTCTTAGTCTTAGAAGAGATACATACTGTCGTAACAAACCAGAAAAAAGACCCTGTACACATAAAGCTTGCATTCTGGTTAGTAAATGGATTGCAATTTACTGAATCCACCCCTACTGGGAAGCTTATAAATTATTGTGCTTTGTATTACTATAAACAATATGTCTAAGATCTCCATTTATGCTAAATCTTTCCACTAGGATTTCCTAAAAGTGGACTTGCTAGCAATAAACATTTTTGTGGCATTTGAAATACACTGTGCAGAGACCCGTTTGCTTCCCATCTCCTGCAGAGAGCTTACTTGCTTTTTAGTGTGATGTTTGAGGCTTTCAACCATTTGGTTTCAACTAGTCAGTAGCTTTTCCGGTCTTGTGACCCACTGAGACTGTACTCACTCACACAGCTACAATACAGTTATAGTAAACACACTCGGTTCTTGTGATTCAACTGCATATTTCTGCCTCTCGTTTAAAACATGTCAGGGTTTCTGATGCCACTGAAAGATCCCTCATCCGTGAAATCTGCCCAGGTCTGTGTTTCCTTAGATAACACTTTTACTCCCCTCTTTGCATTTCTGTGGTATTTCATGTCTCTAGTACACACTTTGGATGAACCTCTATCTAAAAAAAAGTGTCTGAGACTCTATCTTCATTCTTGGTATTATGTCTATTAAGTGGCCTAGGGCAGAGTTTGTTTCAGGGGTGTTTGCATGTACCAAAAGGCCCTGCTCAAAAAAGCAACATATATCTGATGATTCCTATTGTATCGAATATCCCATAAGTGTAGCTTCCACCTTGTTGAGTATGGTTTAGGTGTTTGGACTATATGCATCCAGAGTTTTTACATTTCTACAAAATAACATGAATTTCAATAATGAGGCAAAGTGGGAGTATTAAGTCTTTTGTCACATTTGAGGACTCTATGCACCTAAGCATCAGAGAGCTAATAACATTTCCTAGCAAGCCTGACTCTGTATTGAATTCTAGACATCTTGACTAAGCTTTGAGCCAATATTTAAATTAGTGAGCTCTTTAGGTATCAATCTTTATTTCTTATTCACCCATATGTCCTTAGCTCTAACACATTTAAAAATTTTTTTATTTATTTACGTACTTATATTTTTTAAGTGATCTCTACACCCAATGTGGGGTTTGAACTTAGAATCCCAAGATCAGGTGTCAGATGCTGTACTGATTGAGCCAGCCAGGTGCCCCAGCTCTAATAGATTTTAAATGCTCAATAAATAAAAATGATTTCATAGAATTTTATATGACTATATTAAAAATTTAATAGTTCAGAATTCATTGAAATCATCAGAACTTTGAAAGTCTATAGTAACATCACTGTGTATGCAACAAACTATATTTTATATGATACTTTAATCTCTCAAGACTGTATAGAATTGGACTTCCCTGTTCTAAACATATTATACTGTGACACAATAAACAGAGTACATCTTTTGTAAGAAATAAGTGTTTTTAAAATATTTGTTTAAATGCCTATGAGATTTGTAGTCAGGTCTAATACAGTGATTTCAGAAAAGTTGATATGAAATTATTATGGAATATGATACCAATTACCTGAACGGAACTGGTTTGCAAATTTTAATGTGGCTTCTGTTATGGTTTTCCCATTATGCTTCTTTTTTAAAACTGGAATTTTACTAAATGTAATTTTCCCATTTGATAGGCTAAGTAGTCAGAAAGTAAATGCAAAACTGACACCCTCTACCATTTTATTTTTAATAAGTTATATATGTGAATGGTCCATACAAACTATCAGAAACATATAGAATCATTCTGGTGATAATTTATCATGTTTATTCCTGTGATTTTCTTTTCATAATACTATCTATAAATATTAGAATAAAAGAATGAAGGAAAAGTCACCCTTTATGCATATAGTTTATTACCTTCTACAATATAAGATACTATTGCCAAAGGAGAAGATATTTGTGATTGCAAAGGGCAGAAAGCGGACGTATAATTTCTGGCTGAGGCTGGCATGAAAAGCAGTCTCCCTTGATTCTTCTAGCTCAGTGATTCTCAGCTGGGGGCAGCTTCACTGCCCAGAGGACATTTGTCAAGGAATGCAGACATATTTGGTTGTCATAAGTAGAGGGTGCTACTGGCATCTAGTGGGTAAAGGCCAAGGATGCTGCTAAATATTCTATGAAGCCAAGATAAATATCCTTAACAATGAATTACCTGACCCCAAATGTTAAGGTAGAGAAACACTGGGCTAATGTTTATCAGCCTAATGGCTCCTTTCATGGATTTCCCTTTTCCTTACCTTTGACCAGGATTATTAGCCCCAATCCTTGTGGTTAAGAAATACAAAGATGTCTATTAGATCCCATGGAATCTGTGCTATTTTCTTTTTTGTTCTGAAGTTATTCAAACACCAGACATATATGTAAAAAAGTAAAGGCAATCAAGCCATCTCTCACTTGCTTTCTCTTATACACATACACTCACACTGTTTCTTTTTTTTTAATTCAATAGTTCATTTTTAAGACTGAGATTAGAAACTGATCATATACAAAGGAATATTAAAAGGTCTTAATTTCAAATAATATTCACTCTGATTTCTGAGTGTTCTTTATAGCTCTTCCTATAATAAATGAGAGTGTGAATCTATAAGATTAATGAGGGTTACACAAAAACCCATATTTTCATGCCAATTTCCTAGTCACCCTAAATTACATCAACTTCAAGATTCAGGCAGCCAACCTAGAGAGGTAGAAATTTAGAGAAAAATGAAATCATTTCCTTAGATGTAGAGTTGGCAAAGTACAACGACAGGACAAGCTCAGCTAGCCATCTGATTTCTGTAAATAGTTTGAAGAATAACCACTTTCATTCATTAATGTATTGCCCATGGCTATTTTAGTGCTACCATGCATATTTGAGCTATATGGTCTACAATGTTTAAAATATTTATTATCTGTCCCTTTGCAAAAGGAAAAAAAAAAAAAGACAGGAGCTTGGGAAGATGGTGGAGTAGGAGGTAGGAGGACCCTGAGTGCTCCCTGTCCCATGTGTACAACTAGATAACATCCACATCCAAGTGAATAAACTGGAGATCAATCTGAAGATTGGCAGAACAAACTCTACAACTAAATACAGAGAAGAAGCTACGTCTGAAAGCTTAGGAAGGTCAGAAAGGCAGAGGGAGGCTGCCAGCAGGAAGGAGGGAGCTGGGCACGCAGAGAGAGCAGAGAAACAGGCCCTTGCACCAGGGAGCTCATATGGAGAAGACTAATCCCCATAACATTTGGTTTTGAAAAACAGAGGGGCTGAATTCCATGCGTGTGTATACTTGGAGCCTGGAGCTTTAAAAGTCAGCTGGCTTAGCGGTGGGCTGGTCAGGAGGGTGAGTGATAGCTGGTTCACTGACCTTACAGAGAAAGCAGCCTGTGCAGAGAGGCAATCTAAAAATGGCAGTTTACACAAGGATGGGGGGCAAACGGGAGACAGATCTGCGCGTACTGATTTCAGAGCGTGATAGGGGACTTCTCTAAAAACAAGGGAGCTGGCCGTCACCATTTTCCTTCCCTGCCCCACAGCATAAATGCAGAGCCACCTGCAGGAGGCAGCACTGCCCAGACACTTGCTACCTAACCAGCTAGCGGGGTACCACACCCTGGAGTTCTCCTGAGGACTTGCCTACTCCAAGCCTGCTAGCCTGAGCCCTGGGCTCAAAGTCAATCTACAGAAATCTCTTGCATTTCTATACACCAATAATGAAGCAAGAGAAAGAGAAATTAGGAAAACAATCCCATTGACAATTGCACCAAAAATAATAATATATCTAGGAATAAACCTAACCAAAGAGGTGGACGACCTGTACTCTGAAAACCCTAAAACCCTGATGCAAGAAATTGAAAAGGACACAAAGAAATGGAAACACATTTCAAGCTCATGGATTAGAACAAATATTGTTAAAATGTCTATACTACTCAAAGCAATCTACACATTTAGTGCAATGCCTATCAAAATATCACCAGTATCTTTCACAGAGCTAAAACAAATGATCCTAAAACTTGTATGGAACTACAAAAGACCCCGAAGAGCCAAAGAAATCTTGATAAAGAAAAGCAAAGTTGGAGGCATCACAATTCTGGACTTCAGGTTATATTACAGAGCTATAGTAATCAAGACAGTATGGTACTGGCAGAAAAGCAGACACATAGATCAATGGAACACAATAGAAAACCCAGAAATAAACCCACAACTACATGGTTAATGAATCTTCCACAAAGCAGAAAAGAATATCCAATGGGAAAAGGACAGTCTTTTCAACAAATGGTGTTGGGAAAACTGGACAGCAACATGCCCAAGAATTAAACTGGATATTACACCATACACAAAAATAAATTCAAAATGGATGAAAGACCTAAGTGTGAGACCTAAAATCATAAAAATCCTAGAAGAGAACACAGGCAGTAACTGTTTTGACATTGGCCAAAGAACCTTTTTTCTAGATATGTCTCCTGAGGCAAGGGAAACAAAAGCAAAAATAAACTACTGGGACTACATCAAAATAAAAAGCTTCTGCAGAGTGAAGGAAACAATCAACAAAACTAAAAGGCAACCTATGGAATGGGAGAAGATATTTGCAAATGATGTATCTGATAAAGGGTTAGTATCCAAAACATACAAAGAACTTCTACAACTCAACACCCCAAAAAATGAATAATCCAATTAAAAATGGGCAAAAGACATGAACAGACATTTTTCCAAGGAAGACATACAAGTGGCCAAAAGACACATGAAAATATGTTCATCATCACTTACCATCAGAGAAATGCAAATCAAAACTACAATGAGATATCACCTCACACCTGTCAGAATGGCTAAAATCAACAACACAAGAAATAACAGTGTTGGCGAGGATGTCGAGAAATAGGAATTCCCTTGCACTGGTGGTGGGAATGCAAACTGATGCAGCCACTATGGAAAACAGTATGGTTCCTCAAAAAGTTAAAAATAGAACTACTCTAAGATCCAGCAGTTGCACTACTAGGTATTTATCCAAAGAAAACAAAAACACTAAATCAAAGTGATACATGTACCCCTATGCTGTTTATAGCAGCATTATTTACAATAGCCAACTTATGGAAGTAGCCCAAGTGTCCACTGACTGATGAATGGATAAAAAAGATGTGGTATATATAAACAATGGCATATTACTCCGTCACTAAAGGGAATGAAATCTTGCCATTTGCAACGGCATGGATGGAGCTAGAGAGTATTATGCTAAATGAAATAAGTCAGTCAGAGAAAGACAAATACCATAGGATTTCACTCATATGTGGAATTTAAGAAACAAAACAAATGAGCGAAGTAGGGGGAGAAAGAGAAACCAAGGAACAGACTCAACTATAGGAAACAAACTGATGAGGGAACAAACAGAGAGGAGGTGGGTAGGGGGATGAGTGAAATAGGTGATGGGGATTAAGGAGGACACTTGTAGTGACGAGCACCTGGGTAATGTATGTAAGTGTCGAATGACTATTTTGTACACCTGAAACTAAGATATCACTGTATGTTAACTAAATGGAAATAAAATAAAAACTTTAAAAAAGAAAGCACCTTTTTGAACCCTGTCCCACAGTCATGGTTTGCAAACATTCAAGTGCAGCCCTTTTAGCCACATGGAGCCTGAAGAAAGAGGTTTGGAGCCCGACTTGTCTCTTTTTCCCTTATACGGTCTCTGAGTCTGTCTGCAGAAACTGAGGACACTTTACAGGTTTGAAAATCAGTGACTTAGATCTTTCAGGGCCCAGTAAATATTGGTTTTGATGATGCTGTTGATGACAATAATAATGTACAGTGAGGGTACCTCACTGACACAGACAACAACTGGATATAGTTAAGTTCCACAAACATTATTAACCACCTGTTATATGCCAGATGTTACTGGAGGAGTGACAACATGATTCTTTCTCTGGAGGTAATAATATTTTTTTTCTTTTTTCTAGGGCTCCTACTATTTTTCTTAACTTTATGGGCACACGTTTTAATATACGGTAGTTCAACATACAGTTTTGACAGAGAATTATCAGTGAAGAAATGAATGAATGCTTTTCCATTTTTTCTTACTCCTTTCAGTTTTACCTTATATTTACCAAACATTCTCTTTTTCAGAAATTCCCTTGAAAGCTTTAAAACCTGCTTGCAGGCTTAACCCTTGGGGACTTCGTGCTCTTTTTGCCCTTGTCCTTGTGATTTATTTTGTCTTCTTGTTATTAAGAATGCTACATGCCCCACAAAAAAAAAAAAAAAGGAAAAAAAAAGAATGCTGCATCATAAAATACATTACATACTTTGATTTCTGTCACTAGGGATTTCTGAGTTTAAGTGGATGCAGAAAGGAGAAGAAAAGGAAAGAGCAATATAACCTGGGTGCAAACATGTATCCAAGTTACAACAGAAAAAAAAAAAAAAGCTATTAAGAGGCTTTTTTCCGACATGCAGTGCTGTGATCTTTTACAGAAGAAGATGGGTGTTCAAGTCCAAGCTCTCAACTGTACACCCTTCCCCCAAACTATATACCCAAACCTGTACTCCTTGTGTTCTCAACTCAGCAAATAGCAACTACATCCACCCAGCAGCTCAGGACAAAACGTTTGGCAACATCTTTAATTTTTCTCTGTCCCTCACTCTCTGCACCCAATCTATCATCAGTTCTATTTGCCAAGTTCCTAAGCAACTCCCCACTCCCACCACTGTGATGCGACACATCTCTCTTGGTCCACTGCAGTAGTCTTCCTGATGCTTTCTGTGTCAGCTCTCTTGCTCTCACACCACCTACTCTTTCTATAAAAATGAGTGAATTTTTTAAATACAAATTATACAATCCACTCTTTATCACCACTCTCCACCTTGAAAATTAGAATAAAATTCAACCCTTGACCCTGAATGGTAAAGCCTTAAGTAACTAGTCTCTGTCTATTCCTCGGCCCTTGTTTCATATGCCTTTTCTCTTTGCCCGCACCAGAGATGCTGTCCCTCCTTCTCTTGTTGCAAAGTGATTCAGTTATTTTTACTTCTCTATTCTCACCTGTGGGAAGGTAGTTTTTTTCCCAAATTTTGCCGTATGCATTCCTTCCAGAGAGTTTAAATGGAGCTGGAGGAATTTTAGCATGATTCTTGCTGTAGAGGTAGCAACAGGTTCTGCATTTGTATTATTTTGATTGGCTTTAATATTTTGATTTTTATTTATTTTTTAAAAGATTTTATTTATTTATTTGAGAGAGAGAGACAGAGTTAGAGAGCGAGAGAGTGAGAGAGAGCATAAGCGGGAAGGAGAGGGAGAAGCAGGTTCCCTGCTAAGCAAGGAGCCCGACTTGGGGCTTGATCCAGGAACTCCGGGATCTTGACCTGAGCCGAAGGCCGAAGCCTAACCAACTGAGCCACCCAGGTGCCCCTAATTTTTTAAAATATGTTATTTTCTTGGCGATGTCTTCCCTGTTAGTCAACGTATATCCTGGCAAATCTATACAGGGCTGTAAACATCACCTCAGTCAAGATATAAAACATTTCTATCACCCCCAAATCAATAATCTGCCTTCAAATAAATGAAATCAAACCATTTGTAGTGTTTCATGTCTGGTTTCTTTCATACGTGATTATTTTTTATAGGTTCATACATTTTTTTTTTAATGAATCTGGAGTCTCCTTTTGTTGCTTTTTATCCACGGTATGGCTACGCCACCAATCTGTCCATCCATTGACAGGAGATGCACTTTTGAGGTGTTTCCTGTTTTTGGCTATTACAGTTAAGCTTGTTACAAAAATTTGAGTCATTGTTCTATGACCTAAGTTTTCATTTCTTCAAAAAGTATTGCTGAGTTGTGTGATAAAGTGTAAATTTGGAAGAATCTTGCTTCAGAAGTGTTATATAACTGATTCTGTGTTCATTATCGTACATGGTCTGCACATGCAGGGCTCATTTTGTTCCCATATGGATATGGGAACACTGTATGTTGAAAATAGTATCCTTTCCCATTGAGTTATCCTGGCACTGTGGTCAAAAAACTATCATCCATATATGCATAGGTCTATTTCTGGATTCTCTAATCTATCCACTGATCTATATGTTCACCCTCAGTTTATTAATGTAGCCCAAGAGTAAATCTTAAAATTACATATCATGAGTCATTAATTAGTCCCTTTCTAAAACTGTTTTGGCTATTCTAGACCCTTTACACTTTCATATATTTCTTTGAATCTTATAAATTTCTAAGAAACACTTTAGGAACTTTTGATTGGGATTTTATTAAATCTATAAATCAAGTTGGGTGGAATTGATATTTTAGCAATATTGAGTCTTCTGGTCCGTGAACAAAGTATATATTGTGATTTACTCAGGTCTTATAATGTGGTTTATTATTTTTAAGATTTTATTTATTTATTTGACAGAGAGAGAAAGCACAAGCAGTGGGAGAAGCAGGCAGAGGGAGAGGGAGAATCAGGCTCCCCACCGAGCAGGGAGCCTGAAATGGGGCTCGATCCCAGGACCCTGGGATAGTGACCCCAGCCGAAGGCAGACATTTAACTGACTGAGCCACCCAAGCACCCTCTTATGATTTGGTTTAAAAACCAATGCTTTCATGGCTTTAGGTGTACAAATCCTACAGATATTTTATTAAATGTATCCCTAAGAGTTTCATATTTTGATGCTATCCTACATGGTATTTTAAATTTTCAATTGGCATGTTTTGATTCTTTATATAGATCTTATTGCCATTGTTATTTCTTTATTTTTTTAAACTTATTTATATTGCTTTCTTTTCCCACTGAAAAGTAAGCTTTGGCACAAGTACCTTTGTATCTTGATCACTACTACCTCCACTGCCCTATTAAAATCCTTGTGGTCAGTAACTTCTCAATAATTATTTATTCTTAAATGAATATACTATATAAGTGATCTTGGAAAAATTGTTTAATCTTTCTAGATCTGTGTTTATTTTCATATGTGTGTATAAACATTTTTATATGTGTGTAAATATAAATATCTATAGAAATATAGACACATATGTGGAAACAACTAAACTTACCCTCCCTGAGACAACGGCTTATTAGTTCCTCTACAAATATCTGCCTCCAATTCATTACTTAAATATACGAAAAGAAAAGGCTCCTATTTTTAAGTAATTGTTTTCAAGTATAAATTTGGAAATCTTGATCCTGAGATCAGTGTTCTCACTAATTTTTCATTTTGTAAAGACGTTTCATTTTTCTTTTAGAAACCATGTGAGTAGTGATTTCAGAAAGAGAGCCTTGGACAGCTCTGCCTGCTCACTTCGGTGATTAAGACATAGCTGTTAATCATACAACCGCAAGTACTCTGAACACAGCTTTAGTGCTGCTTCTTTTATGTGTGGGAGATGGATATGAGGGTCTGCCTATGCTAACACAGATATAAAAGCAAATATTTATATGTTTATTTTCAGGGAGCCGGTCAACTATTAACAAGACTGGAGCTCCATGAGGTATTAAATAAAAGGGGTTTGGGCTTAATTACATTTAGAAAACTCTCAAGGAAAAATACAAACCTCTTTTTCCTCTTTTAACCATGAACTTCAACGGTATCATTTCTCAGCCATGCCCCGTGTAAAAGTCAGGTGCTCAGGCATCTCACTACAGGACACAGTACCAGATTTCAATTTCCTTGTTCTTCGTAATAAAGCACTATGAATGTTCTAAACATTTTGTCCCTTTACTTTTGTATCCAAAGTGCTGGGCTCAAGGAAGGGATAGTAGCTATTGGGCTCAAGTTCCTGGACTACTTTACTTACTTCCCTGTCATTTTAGTGCCCTGTGGTGAAAGGCACTCAGGCAGAAAGGTGCATAGCCAGGTGCCACACAGCCCTACATAAACCAGCACTAGGCAGGAAAAGTCACTGACACACCCCATGATATCATTTCCTTTTTTGGCCACTTTCCCCTTGATATATATGTGTATATATGTATATATATTTTTTTCTCCCCAATACAACAACTATTCTAGGAACTCCTGCTTCCTCCTCAGCCTTAATAAACATTCCTGGCTCTTACCTCAACACATCAATAGCTTTCTCAGGATGCCAGGCCTTATATGTTTTCATCACATTTGCCTAAGAACCCTCTATCCTACATACCATCCTATCACTGTTCACCAATTCTTTAGTCAACACGGTCCCATAAATATCTTTTCAATGCCTAATATTATGCTATCGCTACGATAAATGTTGGTGATATAAAAAGCCAACTAAGATAGAAATTATTCCATTAAGGAGCATATACTGAAATGGAGGACAGATTATTTCAATACAAAGGGGAAGAGATAATGTAGAGCTCACATTAGATTCACCTATGACGTCTTTAAAATTCCCATAACCAAATCTTCATCCAGGATCCATTAAATATAAATCTCTGAGGATGAACAGCAGCATCAGAATATGATTCCAATTTGCAGCCAATAATTGAGAACCACTGAAGGCCAGGCATATCAAGTTGCTAGTGAGCCTAAGATTTGATAAAGGTTTTGTGCAGACTGGTGTTTGAGGTAACGCATGAGGGATGATTGAGAGTCATCTTGAGCACGAGACAGAGAATAACCACTCCAGGCATAGAACATACTATGAGAGAGGCATGATCTATAAACCCATTGGCTTATCTGAAATGTTGACAATTTTTTTTCAAATATATGAGCTTTGTAAATAATTCCTGTGTTCTTTTCTTGGCATTTTTTATAGTCTGGGTCTCTAGATATTAGCAGACAGGTGAGAGAGTTTTCAGAATGACGTGGCATAATATAAAATAGATACTGTGAAAACTGACTTAGTGCACAGACCTGAACTTACCAAAAATATTTCTATGTTTTTTAAATATTTATTTATTTGAGAGACAGAACAAGTGGGGGGAGGGGCAGAGGGAGAAGCAGACTCCCCAAGGAGCAGGGAGCCCAACATGGGATTCTATCCCAGAACCCCAAGATCATGACCTGAGCCAAAGGCAGATGCTTAACCAACTGAGCCACCCAGGTACCCCCCAAAAATACTTCTTAAAAATAGTCTGATATTCTTCTATTATACTTTCTGTAAGTGTATAAATAAATGTAATTATTAATTAGATAGTGCTTTTACAGGGCCAAAAGGAAAATAAATAATCTTGATAGGTTCATATTTTTATTCCATGTATATCTGGGAAACACAAATTTGGGCTTTTAATATAATTCTCTGTTTATACACACGGATAGCTGATTAATACCCCAAAAAGGCTGAGTTTTGTTTTTGTTTTTCCTGCTAGCAACAGAGAAAGTATTTATAAAACGAAAACTTTTGTTCCTTTTGCAGATGTACTTAAATGCACTTCGTCTGACGTACCTAGATTTCAACAGGAAGAAAGAAAAGGTCTTTCTTTAATTTTCAGAAAAAAATAAATCATAATGAGTGATATGGGAATAAAGTTCTTCAGAATAAATATCTTCATGTGTATAGAATTCTGAGTATGTCATAAAGTTAAAATTTTACATATTATTGTAGAGTACTAATAATGATTTAAATGTTTCATGTGCCTCTTTCTAAATGAGCTTTTAAGCATTGAGAGCAAAGAGTAATTCAGTAAATGACAAAACTTCTACCTACTCATTTTCCAAACCAAATTCTGACTGTATTCCACAACTGTACGTGTGCACCCTAAAAAATGAAACGTTCCCTTTTGTTTATTTGGAAGTGAAGCTTGAAAGGGTGTGAAATGTCAGGAATGTAAATGAAACCACTAGATGGTGCCCTGTATCCTGAACATATGAGAAATGGCAGCAACTTTAGAATGACAGATTTCAACTTGGTGTTACCATGGTGACCTGCGTGGTTTCATCCACCTTTTCCCTAGGCCACTTTTCCTCTGTTCTTTCTAAGTACACGGATTTACCCTTTTATGAACATGGTTATACATTGTGCCAATGGAAAAAGAAACAAACATACCGACTACCTTTAGAATCACTGCCATGTGTAATTCCCTATGCCAGTAGCTTCCAAGGGCGATTGAAAAGGAAGTTTAGGCCGTGGTATGTGTTTGTCAAAACAAAATTTATAATCTAGGTTAAGCATAATAGGAGAAGATCAAAAAACAAACTAAACCAGAAATAGCAGGAAGTCTTGATTGTGTAATACATAGAGGCCTTTCTTGGTAACTAGTGTTGGATTTAGAGGGCTCTGTGTCTTGAATTACAAGATATGGCTCTTTAGTTGTGTCATAGATTTGCTGTGTTTCTTTCTTTCTTTCTTTCTTTCTTTCTTTCTTTCTTTTTTATTTGTCAGAGAGAGAGAGAGAGAGCACAAGCAGGGGGAGTGGCAGGCAGAGGGGGAAGCAGGCCTCCTGCTGAGCAGGGAGCCTGATGCAGGACTCGATCCCAGGACCCTGGGATCAGGACCTGAGCCAAAGGCAGTTGCTTAACCGACTGAGCTACCCAGGCGCCCTAGAATTAGAATTATTAAAAAAAACAAAAACAAAACCTTTCATCCCTTAACGAGAATTGTTAATTTATAGAATAATAAAACTGTAATTCTAAAGCCTAGAAGAGTGCTTGGCTCACTAAAAGTGCTTAATATTTTTTTTTAAGATTTTTTATTTATTTATTTGACAGAGAGAGACACAGCGAGAGAGGGAACACAAGAAGGGGGAGTAGGAGAGGGAGAAGCAGGCTTCCTGCTGAGCAGGGAGCCCGACGCGGGACTTGATCCCAGGATCCTGGGATCATGACCTGAGCCGAAGGCGGACGCTTAACCGACTGAGCCACCCAGGCATCCCAGATTTGCTATGTTTCTTGAGGGCTTTGGTTTTGGTTTTGGGGTTTGTTTGTTTGTTTTAATCTCCTGTTGTCAGTTTTCTCAAATATGTGAATTGGACAAAGTAATCTCTAAAATCCTACTCAATTCCAATCTGATATGTTTATTCTAAAGCTATAGGAATGACATGAACAATAGAGAGAACAAAGCCATAATAGAAAAAGTACATACACGTGTCTGTACATGTACTCTACATTTGAAAACCTAAAATTTGTAAGAATAAACAGTATCTGAAAGGGGAAAAAAAGAAGAAAGCCTGTCAAATCTGTTGATCTGATGTGGACCAAAGCCCATTTACATTGGTGTATTTCTGAAGTTCCAAGTGTTTGAATTGTTGCATGGAAAGTACACCAAGAACACAAGAAGGATTGTGATATGTCTCTGACACTATAGATGAGGTTATGACCCTGAGAGTTATACTAATAAAAATATATATATATATATATATTTTAAAGATTTTATTTATTTATTTGACAGAGAGAGACACAGCCAGAGAGGGAACACAAGCAGGGGCAGTGGGAGAGGGAGAAGCAGGCTTCCCACCGAGCAGGGAGCCCGATGCGGGGCTTGATCCCAGGACCCTGGGATCAGGATCTGAGCCAAAGGCAGACGCTGAATGACTGAGCTACCCAGGCGCCCCTAAAATAAATATATTTAAGTTAAAAATACTGTGCAGAAGTGACTTTAAATTTTAGGTGTCTCATAAGCCGGAACAGAAGGGAAAAAATCCAGAAATCTAATTATAGCATGTAATATGTATAAAAAATGCATAGATATTTTTCTCAATGTACTATATTAGGACCCCCTATATCAGAATCATTTGCATGTGTTCGAATGGGAGATTGCTGGGCTCCACCTGAAACCTGGTGATAATCTGCCATTTTTCTTTTTCTTTTTAATTTCTTCACACTCCAATCTTTGAATGAAACAATGAATAGGTGAGTAATGAGGGAGCAATGAAAGAGGAAATAGGCACAATTTATGTCTGCCAGTAAAAAAGAAGGTGATTTCATGACAGATCAGCAGAGTAACTATTTTATACAAAGTAGACTCTGTGCGTTCCTTCACAAAGCAACATATGACTCTGCACATGGCTGGGTTGGTTGGATTCTTTAACTTCAAATCCTAAACCCTCAGAGATCCCTCATTAACCACCATACCTTAAGTAGTTCACTCTAGCTTCATATGTCTCATACTTCCCTGCTCATTTCTGTCTCTCTTACGTATGTGTTTCCTTATACATTGCTTTCCTCTCCCCATTACCGGGCCGGCTCCTAGAGAACAGCACTCAATGATTTCCCTTGTGTTTTGCAGCCAGAAACTTGTGAGGCTGAAGCAGGAACATAGAGATTCTGTTTCCCAGGTAAAAATTAAGTTCTACAAACTGTCCCTGCAAAATGGCCTTGGACAGCATAAAATTACCGAGAAACAGTCATTTCAAGAGCACAAATATCATATTAAACGATATTGATTTTACTATTTTAA